>NC_057807.1:455488336-455518075 GCF_018294505.1 Triticum aestivum | reverse complement strand
CACACAAGTTGATCATCGTAATCGTTCCTTAGCCGTGTGCGGTGCCCCCCTCCACGATATTACACCTCGGTCATATTGTAGCGGTGCTTAGGCGAAGCCCTGTGACGGTTGAACATCAAGATCATCACCACGCCATCGTGCTGATAGAACTCCTCCCCGTACCTCTGCTGGATCGGAGTTCGGGGTGCTTCATCGAGCTGTACGTGTGTCAAGAACTCGAAGGTGCCGGAGTAACGGTGCTTGGATCGGTCGGACCGGGAAGATGTACGACTACTTCCTCTATGTTGCGTCAATGCTTCCGCTTCAGTCTACGAGGGTACGTAGACAACACTCTCCCCTCTCGTTGCTATGCATCACCATGATCTTGCGTGTGCGTAGGAAATTTTTTGAAATTACTACGTTCCCCAATAATAGAGCCTATGGCTGAAGTATGGGGAACATCTTTCATTTTCTCTCTATCTTCTGCTATGGTCCGGTATTGAGTCTGACTCAACTTCACACCTTGTAATACAGGCAAGAACCCTTTCTTTGCCTGATCCATTTTGAACTTTTTCAAAACTTTATCAAGGTATGTGCTTTGTGAAAGTCCAATTAAGAGTCTTGATCTATCTCTATAGATCTTGATGCCCAATATGAAAGCAGCTTCACCGAGGTCTTTCATTGAAAAACTTTTATTCAAGTGTCCCTTTATGCTATCCAGAAATTCTATATCATTTCCAATTAACAATATGTCATCAACATATAATATCAGAAATGCTACAGAGCTCCCACTCACTTTCTTGTAAATACAGGCTTCTCCAAAAGTCTGTATAAAACCATATGCTTTGATCACACTATCAAAACGTTTATTCCAACTCCGAGATGCTTGCACCAGTCCATAAATGGATCACTGGAGCTTGCACACATTGTTAGCACCTTTTGGATCGACAAAACCTTCCAGTTGCATCATATACAATTCTTCTTCCAGAAATCCATTCAGGAATGCAATTTTGACATCCATTTGCCAAATTTCATAATCATAAAATGCGGCAATTAATAACATGATTCGGACAAACTTAAGCATCGCTACGAGTGAGAAAGTCTCATCGTAGTCAACCCCTTGAACTTGTCGAAAACCTTTCGCAACAAGTCGAGCTTTGTAGACAGTTACATTACCATCAGCGTCAGTCTTCTTCTTGAATATCCATTTATTCTCAATGGCTTGCCGATCATCGGGCAAGTCAACCAAAGTCCATACTTTGTTCTCATACATGGATCCCATCTCAGATTTCATAGCTTCAAGCCATTTTGCAGAATCTGGGCTCATCATCGCTTCCTCATAGTTCGTAGGTTCGCCATGGTCAAGTAACATGACTTCCAGAATAGGATTACCTACCACTCTGGTGCGGATCTTACTCTGGTAGACCTATGAGGTTCAGTAGTAACTTGATCTGAAGTTTCATGATCAATATCATTAGCTTCCTCACTGATTGGTGTAGTTGTCATAGGAACAGGTTCTTGTGATGAACTACTTTCCAATAAGGGAGCAGGTACAGTTACCTCATCAAGTTCTACTTTCCTCCCACTCACTTCTTTTGAGAGAAACTCCTTCTCAAGAAAGGATCCGAATTTAGAAACGAAAATCTTGCCCTCAGATCTGTGATACAAGGTGTACCCAAGAGTCTCTTTTGGGTATCCTATGAAGACACATTTCTCCAATTTGGGTTCGAGCTTAACTAGTTGAAGTTTCTTCACCTAAGCATCGCAGCCCCAAACTTTAAGAAACGACAACTTTGGTTTCTTGCCAAACCACAGTTCATAAGGCATCATCTCAACGGATTTGATGGTGCCCTATTTAATGTGAATGCGGCTGTCTCTAAAGCATAACCCCAAAACGATAGCGGTTAATTAGTAAGAGACATCATAGATCGCACCATATCTAGTAAAGTACGATTACGACATTCGGACACACCATTTCGCTGTGGTGTTCCGGTTGGCGTGAGTTGCGAAACTATTCCGCATTGCTTCAAATGTAAACCAAACACGTAACTCAAATATTCTCCTCCACGATCAGATCATAGAAATTTTATCTTCTTGTTACGATGATTTTCCACTTCACTCTGAAATTCTTTGAACTTTTCAAATGTTTCAGACTTGTGTTTCATCAAGTAGATATACCCATATCTGCTCAAATCATCTGTGAAGGTGAGAAAATAACGATACCCGCTGCGAGCCTCAATATTCATTGGACCACATACATCAGTATGTATGATTTCCAACAAATCACTTGCTTGCTCCATAGTTCCGGAGAACGGCGTTTTAGTCATCTTACCCATGAGGCACGGTTCGCAAGTAACAAGTGATTCATAATCAAGTGATTCCAGAAGTCCATCAGTATGGAGTTTCCTCATGCGCTTTGCACCAATATGACCTAAACGGCAGTGCCACAAATAAGTTGCACTATCATTATCAACTCTGCATCTTTTGGCTTCAACATTATGATTATGTGTATCACTACTATCGAGATTCAATAAAAATAGACCACTCTTCAAGGGTGCATGACCATAAAAGATATTACTCATATAAATAGAACAACCATTATTCTCTGATTTAAATGAATAACCGTTTCGCATCAAACAAGATCTAGATATAATGTTCATGCTCAACGCTGGCCCCAAATAACAATTATTTAGGTCTAAAACTATTGGTAGATGTAGAGGTAGCGTGCCGACCGCGATCACATCGACTTTGGAACCATTTCCCACGCGCATCGTCACCTTGTCCTTAGCCAATCTTCGCTTAATCCGTAGTCCCTGTTTCGAGTTGCAAATATTAGCAACAAAACCAGTATCAAATACCCAGGTACTACTACAAGCATTAGTAAGGTATACATCAATAACATGTATATTGCATATACCTTTGTTCACTTTGCCATCCTTCTTATCCGCCAAATACTTGGGGCAGTTCCGCTTCCAGTGTCCAGTCTGCTTGTAGTAGAAGCACTCAGTTTCAGGCTTAGGTCCAGACTTGGGTTTCTTCTCTTGAGCAGCAACTTGTTTGCTGTTCTTCTTGAAGTTCCCCTTCTTCTTCCCTTTGCCCTTTTTCTTGAAACTAGTGGTCTTGTTGACCATCAACACTTGATGCTCCTTCTTGATTTCTACCTCCGCAGCCTTTAGCATTGCGAAGAGCTCGGGAATCGTCTTATCCATCCCTTGCATATTACAGTTCATCACGAAGCTCTTGTAGCTTGGTGGAAGTGATTATTATACCCAGACATTTTGAGTATATGTTCACTGACAGAACTATTCTCCTCCATCTTACAGCTATAGAACTTATTGGAGACTTCATATCTCTCAATCCAGGCATTTGCTTGAAATATTAACTTCAACTCCTGGAACATCTCATATGATCCATGACGTTCAAAACGTCGTTGAAAACCCGGTTCCAAGCCGTAAAGCATGGCACACTGAACTATCAAGTAGTCATCAGTGTGCTCTGCCAGACGTTCTTAACATCGTCAGTTGCATATGCAGCAGGCCTGGCACCCAGCAGTGCTTCTAGGACGTAATTATTCTGTGCAGCAATGAGGATAATCCTCAAGTTACGGACCTAGTCCGTGTAATTGCTACCATCATCTTTCAACTTAGCTTTCTCAAGGAACGCATTAAAATTCAACGGAACAACAGCACGAGCCATCTATCTACAACAAACATAGACAAGCAAAATACTATCAGGTACTAAGTTCATGATAAATTTAAGTTCAATTAATCATATTACTTAAGAACTCCCACTTAGACAGACATCTCTCTAGTCACCTAAGTGATCACGTGATCCAAATCAACTAAACCATGTCCAATCATCATGTGAGATGGAGTAGTTTCAATGGTGAAAATCACTATGTTGATCATATCTACTATATGATTCACGTTCGACCTTTCGGTATCCATGTTCCGAGGCCATATCTGTATATGCTAGGCTCGTCAAGTTTAACCTGAGTATTCCACGTGTGCAACTGTTTTGCACCCGTTGTATTTGAATGTAGAGCCTGTCACACCCGATCATCACGTGGTGTCTCAGCACGAAGAACTTTCGCAACGGTGCATACTCAGGGAGAACACTTCTTGATAATTTAGTGAGAGATCATCTTAAAATGCTACCGTCAATCAAAGCAAGATAAGATGCATAAAGGATAAACATCACATGCAATCAATATAAGTGATATGATATGGCCATCATCATCTTGTGCTTCTGATCTCCATCTCCGAAGCACCGTCGTGATCACCATCGTCACCGGCGCGACACCTTGATCTCCATCGTAGCATCGTTGTCGTTACGCCATCTATTGCTTCTACGACTATCGCTACCGCTTAGTGATTAAGTAAAGCAATTATTGGGCGTTTGCATTTCATACAATAAAGCGACAACCATATGGCTCCTGCCAGTTGCCGATAACTTCGGTTACAAAACATGATCATCTCATACAATAAAATATAGCATCACCTCTTGACCATATCACATCACAACATGCCCTGCAAAAACAAGTTAGATGTCCTCTACTTTGTTGTTGCAAATTTTACGTGGTTGCTACGGGCTGAGCAAGAACCGTTCTAACCTACGCATGAAAACCACAACGATAGTTTGTCAAGTTAGTGATGTTTTAACCTTCGCAAGGACCGGGCGTAGCCACACTCGTTTCAACTAAAGTGAGAGAGACAGACACCCGCCAGTCAACTTTAAGCAAAGAGTGCTCGTAACGGTGAAACCAGTCTCACGTAAGCGTACGCGTAATGTTGGTCCGGGCCGCTTCATCTCACAACACCGCTGAACCAAAGTATGACATGCTGGTAAGCAGTATGACTTGTATCGCCCACAACTCACTTGTGTTCTACTCGTGCATATGACATCTACGCATAAAACCAGGCTCGGCTGCCACTGTTGGGGAACGTAGTAATTTCAAAAAAATTCCTACGCCCACGCAAGATCATGGTGATGCATAGCAACGAGAGGGGAGAGTGTTGTCCACGTACCCTCGTAGACCGAAAGTGGAAGTGTTATAACAACGCGGTTGATGTAGTCGTACGTCTTCACGATCCAACTGATCCAAGTACCAAACGTACGGCACCTCCGAGTTCAGCACACGTTCAGCTCGATGACGATCCCCGGACTCCGATCCAGCGGGGTGTCGGGGATGAGTTCCATCAGCACGACGGCGTGGTGACGGTGATGATGTTCTACCGACGCAGGGCTTCGCCTAAGCACCGCTACGATATGACCGAGGTGGAATATGGTGGAGGGGGGCACCGCACACGGCTACTGAACGATCACGAAGATCAACTTGTGTGTCATGGGGTGCCCCCCTGCCCCCGTATATAAAGGAGGGAGGAGAGGGGGCCGGCCAAGCGGGTGGCACGCCCTAGGGGGGGAGTCCAACCCCAACAGGGAGTAGGACTCCCCCCTTTCCTATTAGGAGTAGGAGAGGGAACGAAGAGGTGGGAGGGAAGAAGGAAAGGGGCGGCCGGCCCCCCTCCCAATTCGGATTGGGCTTGGGGGGGGGGGCGCCCCCTCCTTTGCTCCTTCACCCTCCTTTCCACTAAGGCCCAATAAGGCCCATATACCTCCCGGGGGGTTCCATTAACCTCCCGGAGATCCGGTATTGTCCCAACCTCACCGGGAACCTTTCCAGTGTCCAATATATCGATCTTTATGTCTCGACCATTTCGAGACTCCTCGTCATGTCCGTGATCAAATCCGGGACTCTGAACAACCTTCGGTACATCAAACTTATAAACTCATAATAAAACTGTCATCGTAACGTTAAGCGTGCGGACCCTATGGGTTCGAGAACTATGTAGACATGACCTAGAACTGTACCACCCCAAAAATTTGACCATGTTTTGTTTATTAAAATTTTGCCAGGAAATTAAATTTTTTATTTTCTGGATTTATCTTTGATTTCAGAACCTCTCTTTTCTTCTGAGTTGTGGAGTTTTCACCGCAAGTAAAAACTTTCCAAAAATATTACTAGACTTGTATACCCTCTCAAGAAAAACATTTCTTTTATCAGTGGATGTATTTGCATGTTTGTTTTCCCTGAGCTTTATTCCTCTAAAGTAGTTTTTCATAAGTTTTGGGTCCCATTTGCACTACAACCCTTTTATAAATTTATTTAAAAATCCCACCAAAAATTGGGGATGACATGTGATGTCCGTAAATCACTTTTGTGCAAAAATATTCCTTAGTCATTTGGAGATTTTTAGTTTTACCACAAGTTTTCAAATCTGGTCCAGTTGCACTTTTGCACTAGAACCTATTTAAATATTTCTTCAAAACTTCCACCAAAATTAGGGGATGTTAGTAGGAGTATATCATTCAACTTTATCCAAAAATCCACTGGTGTTATTTGAAAATTTTGAGTAAAACATCCTCTTTTGCTCTCTGGTCCAGTTTGGCTTTTTCTACAACAACTCTAATTTTTGTTGCTCTCATGCCCATGATCTTTCTCCTGCTTATTAACCACCCTGCAAAACCCTTAAGTCCAGGAGAGTGGACCCATTGGAGTATATTTGGTGCATGCAATGATAGCCTTTGCTTTCTGTCCAGAAATGGTTTTCTCAAAAACTTCCACTAGCAAGTTTCTGTTTTTGCCAAACTAACCTTACCACCCTCTTTTTCATCTAAAGAGACACTGGTCTGGAGTTTTTGGCCATACCAAGAGTTGTCTAGATGCCCTTGGCATTTTGTCAAGCACCTTGCGTGCATGGTCAAATTTGGCATAGCTTTTAGCTTGCACACTAGACCTGCTTGCTTTGCCTAACCACCATGTCCACTAAACTCCTATCTACCAGTAACCTAGGCCTGCTTACTACCAGCATCATTCGAGCTCTCTAACATGCCCTGGCATTTTGCCGAACACCCCGCGTGCGTGCTCTGGGCGTGCCCAAAGCGCACGTTTTACACGCGCGCGCACCGAGTCGCCGCGTCCCACTACCGTCACCCCGCGCTCGTTCTGGCCCTTCCCCACTGGCAGCCGACGCGCCCCGACTCCTCCCTCACCGCAGAGCTGCCCTGGCCCCTTCCTGGCGCCCTACAGCGCCATGGACGCAAGCCGCCACCGCCGCTCCGACAGCTCCTACCGTGGTCGGCGCCGCCCGAGCCACAGCTGCACGCCAGCTCGCCCTGAACAGCTCGAGCTCATCCCCTCGCACCCCCAGACCCCGCCAGCCATCGCCACGCGCCCCCTGGCTACAGAACGGCGGTTCACCATTCTTATCCACGGCCACCGTTGGGACCGACCTCGGCCGCGTATAGAAGGGACCCCGAGCTCGACCAAGCACCCAGGTGACCTTGTGCCATCCCCCTAGGGCCCCCACAGCCAGCAGTCGACGGCGGGAGGCCGTCTTCCCCATCTCCGGCAAGTTCGGCCGCCGCCACTCTCCGGCTCCGCTCGTCGCAACCAGAGCCTCCCCCGTCCAACCAATGCCACCATCCCCTTCCCTTTGACCTCGTGGAGCCACCCAACATCTCAAACTCGCTCAGGAACCACCGTAGCCCGAACCCCCAAATTCACCCGAAACTGCCGTCCACCGCGGAGCTCGCCGCCGGCGACTCCCTCCACCCCTGCCAACCTAACAACCACTGGGAGGACCACCCTAGACTGGCAGATCCATCCCTGCCCTCCGGAGCCCGCAAGGAGCCGCCGTTCGCCGGCGTTGATCGCCGGAGACCCGCCTCTGTTCGGCCAGAGGAGGAAGGAGGCGGGGGCGACCGGTCAAACCTGACCAGTGGGCCCCCTGGACCCACTGTCAGTGACCATAGGCCGGTCCACGCTGGCGTAAGTGGAAGCGTAAACTCTAAGTACGTGTTCGACGTGTATTTAATTCAAAACGTTTTTCTTATTCTGTTTTAAAAAAACAGAATTTGACTGAACTTTGACTGCCTATAACTTTTTAAATATAACTCCAAATGAGTTGATTCTTTTTCCTACCTCTCTCAAATTTTGTCTAGGTTATTTTTAGATTTATTTGAAAAAAAATTAGACAACTTCTTTGTACTGTTTTGAAACTATGTGTTAATTTGAATATTTTCAAAAATAGGAATTGTTGGAGAGAGAAGAAAACGTTCAAAAATTTTGGAATGCACCCAGCCTCTCCACAACTTGAAGGCAAGAGTTCTGAACCCTGGCATAATATTTTCTTGTGTTGTTTGATATGGTTACCGCACCACTTTGACATGGAGCATTCGCTATTTTATGTGATGATTCAATCATACGCATGAGTGCATAAAGAAGAGTCATTGCTTCTGAAAATGGACATGCCTGTGATAGTGATGATTCTCGTATGCCTTTCGTGCCTACCGGGAGAAAGCTGAGAAAGTCTCTGTCTTGGGTAGACCTGAGCTTGCCCCTAGTTCCTTGTCGAGACGAGTGTGTCCGGTATGGCATGATGGGGTATGATGAGTGGTGATTCTGTTTGTTGGATGAAATATATCTGTTATGCTAATCATGCAGGGAATACTTAAACCTCCTGAGTGGACCATAGATCGAGTCTTGTTCCAGTAACCCCCATACTTGTTTCGTACTACCACTTGTCCCTGCAGCAGGCAGGGTACGGTTCAGTAAGTTGTCAACCCCTTTGTAGCACACACCGTACAGAGAGGCCATGGTGGAAGATACCGACTACAGCCGGTAGGCATGCCACCTGGTCCGGGGGCATGGCTGTTTCCGGTTGGGACCGAGAGGGGGGCACCCTTAGTAGCGCGCGGTATAAATTTGATCCCATGCTAATCGAGGTTGTAGCCTCCCCACTTAGAGTTTTGCTTGACAGGTGTCGTGGGTGATTCCAGACACCGGTAAGTTAAGCTGGTGTGTGCGGGTCAGGTGTGTTTTCAATTAAAAGACCGTATACGGAATTAGTCCCGATGGACTAAAGGAATCTGTTACTCGTGGGTAAAGAATACACCCTCTGCAGAGATGAAATCTATTCGAATAGCCATGTCCATGGTTAAGGACTACAGTCTAGGATGGGTCAACTGTCGGTCTTAGTGTCGGTCTTCGGAGGAGAACTGCTAAACCAGAACATGGATCATGACTTGTGATTTATGATGATTATGATTATTATTATTATGGACTAACCCTTTTTATTATTTGAATTATTGAGTATCCCTGGGACGGTCGTACCTCCTGGATATTCACTGTGATTATTTACTTTATAAACCCTTTACGTGGGGTCGCTCTGACGCCTGATTGTGGCATGCTTGTTATTTGTTTACTTTATATGCCCTTTATGTGGTGTCACACAAACGCCCGATTGTGGCATGTTTGTTACTTATTTCACCTATAAGCCCTTTATGTGGTGTCGCTCAGACGCCTGACTGAGGCATGATTTATATTATTGTCCTTTTGAGGCGTCGCTTCAGACACCCGATCGGTGCACTCTATTTTTATTCCCTGATTGCATATTTATGTTGTATATAAATAACCTTCTTGCATGCATCAGGGATTTTATTTTTTGACTGACGTTGTGATCATAAAATATTTCAGAGCATGATTATCATTTGTTATATTATACCCGTGTTCATAATGTTTGCGAGTACATTCAAAGTACTCACTGGCTTGTCCCTGGCTATTGTCTTGGCCAGATTTCTTGCTTGGAGAGGAGCGTTGCGATGACAGCCCCGGAACCTAAGCAGTGGTGATAGCAGCCTCGCGAAGATAGGAGTTATCCAGGTCAGCTGTTCCTGTGGGAAATGGAGTCCCATAGACGCTGATGATCCACAAACCGCTTCCGCCATCAGCCACTAGAAATCAGTTGTTGTACTCATAGGCCAGAATGGTCTTGTACTACATATATGTTTTTTTCCTTGGAGTTTCTTTATCAAGTTGGTGTCTCGCCAGCTAACAGTAATCCTGGGGCTGGCGAGCACAAGGAACATTTTGGGAAATTGATATCCTGAAAAATTGGTCCTGACAAGAACTGTTTCCGGTCAATAACCAATACCGGAACCTGGATGCTCATATTGGCTCCTACATATTCTACGAAGATCTTTATCGGTCAAAATGCATAACAACATATGTTATTCCCTTTGTCATCGGTATGTTACTTGCCCAAGATTCGATCGTCGGTATCCAATACCTAGTTCAATCTCGTTACCGGCAAGTCTCTTTACTCGTTACATAATGCATCATTCCGTAACAAACTCATTAGCTACATTGCTTGCAAGGCTTATTGTGATGTGCATTACCAACAGGGCCCACAGATACCTCTCTGACAATCGGAGTGACAAAACCTAATCTCGAAATACGCCAACCCAACATGTACCTTTGGAGACACCTGTAGAGCTCCTTTATAATCACCCAGTTACATTGTGACGTTTGGTAGCACACAAAGTGTTCCTCCGGTAAACGGGAGTTGCATAATCTCCTAGTTGTAGGAACTTTGTATAAGTCATGAAGAAAGCAATAGCAACATACTAAACGATCAAGTGCTAAGCTAACGGAATGGTTCAAGTCAATCACATCATTCTCCTAATGATGTGATCCCGTTAATCAAATGACAACACATGTCTATGGTTAGGAAACATAACCATCTTTGATTAATGAGCTAGTCAAGTAGAGGCATACTAGTGACATTATGTTTGTCTATGTATTCACACATGCATCATGTTTACAATTATAGCATGAATAATAAACATTTATCATGATATGAGGAAATAAATAATAACTTTATTATTGCCTCTAGGGCATATTTCCTTCATGTTCATTACGGGCCAGTTTCACCACGGGCCGTTAATGGGTGTAAAGTGATACACTGTTCATTACGGGCCAGTTTCACCGCGGCCGATTAATGGGCCAAGAGTTACAAAGGGCCTCATATGGGCCGAAAGACGTCATGGGCCATACATGGGCCAGAAGTGAAAACGGGATGGAATCATATTGGATGGCCCAGATGACGCTACTGGGCCTAATTCGAATAGGGCGTAACGGGCCTTGGGTTAGCGGGCTGTAAATGGGCTATATGCGCACCTGTCGTTAACGGGCTTTCCATGGGCTGGCCCGCCTCCTTTTGACCAAGTCAAACGGGCCGGCCTTTTCACAGGAATGGGCCTCTGTTGGGCCGTGCCACGTGCCGACGTATCATAGGCGCCTCCTGTCCAATGAGTGGATGATATCTGTCCCAGCGATGAGCCGACACGTGTTTCCTCCAGCCAATGATGATTTTACACGTGGAAAATCCCCATTGGTCGGGGCTGTTAACGGGTTATCGGATCCAAAACCCGACCCATTAGCTTAACGGCGTTCCGTTACAATGGATGCCATGTGTCGGTCACCCTTGATGAAAGCACTTCTGTGACGTGCGATTTATCGTCATGGAAGTGGAAACTTCCGTGATGATAATTTTGGTAATGTCATGGAACACTTCTACGACAGCACAGGTATGACTATCTTGATTCTGTCATAAAATCGTCATGAATGTACATGCATGACAAAAAATGTGACCTACTGTGACAAACACGTATCATCACGGAAGTGTATTTTTTTGTAGTGTATATCCATGGCTCACGCTCATGTACTGCGTGAAAGTTGAAAAAAAATTGAGATTACTAAAGTATGAAACAATTGCTTGGCTTTTCATCGGGGGTGTGCAAGATGAGAGCATTTTTGTGTGAAGAAAATGAAGCATGACCAAACTATATGATTTTGTAGGGATGAACTTTCTTTAGCCATGTTATTTTGAGAAGACATGATTACTTTGATTAGTATGCTTGAAGTATTACTATTACTTATGTCAATATGAACTTTTATTTTGAATCATTTGGATCTGAACATTCATGCCAAAATAAAGAAAATTACATTGAGAATTATGCTAGGTAGCATCCACATCAAAAATTCTGTTTTTATCATTTACCTACTCGAGGACGAGCAGGAATTAAGCTTGGGGATGCTTGATATGTCTCCAACGTATCTATAATTTTTGATTGTTACATGCTATTATATTACCCGTTTTGGATGTTTATGGGCTTTACTTTACACTTTTATATCATTTTGGGACTAACCTACTAACCGGAGGCCCAGCGCGAATTGCTGTTTTTTGCCTATTTCAGTGTTTCGAAGGAAAGGAATATCAAACCTAGTCCAAACGGAATGAAACCTTCGGGAGCGATCTTTTTGGAACAAACGTGATCCAGGGGACTTGGAGTGGATGTCAAGCAACAGAGGAGGTGGCCAGGAGGGTGCCCGGCAAGCCCCCTACAGGTGGGCGCGCGCCCCACCCTCGTGAGCCCCTCGAGCATCCACCGACCTACTTCTTCCTCCTATATATACCCATGTACCCTGAAACCATCGGGGAGCACCACGAAAAACTATTTCCACCGCCGCAACCTTCTGTATCCGCGAGATCCCATCTTGGAGCCCGCGCGGGCGCTCCGCCGGAGGGAGAATCGACCATGGAGGGCCTCTACATCATCTCCAAGGCCCTTCCGATGAGTTGTGAGTAATTTACCACAGACCTTCGGGTCCATAGTTATTAGCTAGATGGCTTCTTCTCTCTCTTTGAATCTCAATACCAAGTTCTCCTCGATCTTCTTGGAGATCTATTCGATGTAACTCTTTTTGCGGTGTGTTTGTCAAGAGCCGATGAATTTTGGGTTGATGATCAAGTTTATCTATGAGAAATATTTGAATCTCCTCTGAATTATTTTATGTGTGATTAAGTTATCTTTGCAAGTCTGTTCAAGTTATCAGTTTGGTTTGGCCTACTAGATTGATCTTTATTGCAATGGGAGAAGTGCTTAGCTTTGGGTTCAATCTTGCGGTTTCCTCTCCCAGTGACAGCAGGGGCAGCAAGGCATGTATTTTATTGTTGCCATCGAGGATAAAAGGATGGGGTTTATATCATATTGCATGAGTTTATCCCTCTACATCATGTCATCTTTCCTAATGCGTTACTTTGTTCTTTATGAACTTAATACTCTAGATGCATGTTGGATAGCGGTCGATGTGTGGAGTAATAGTAGTAGATGCAGGTAGGAGTCGGTCTACTTGTCACGGACGTGATGCCTATATACATGATCATGCCTAGATAATCTCATAATTATTCACTTTTCTATTAATTTCTCGATAGTAATTTGTTCACCCACCGTAATACTTATGTTATCTTGAGGGAAGCCACTAGTGAAACCTATGGCCCCTAGGTCTATCTTTTATCATATAAGTTTACCATCTTCTTTTATTTGCATCTATACTTTTCCAATCTATATCATAAAAATACCAAAAAATATTTATCTTATCATATTATCTCTATCAGATCTCACTTCCGCAAGTGGCCGTGAAGGGATTGACAACCCCTTTATTGCATTGGTTGCGAGGTTCTTGTTTGTTTGTGTAGGTGCATGGGACTTCTGAGGAGCCTCCTGCTGGATTGATACCTTGGTTATCAAAAACTGAGGGAAATACTTACGCTACTTTGCTGCATCACCTCCTCTTCAAGGAAAACCAAAACAAGCTCAAAATGTAGCAGTGTTTAAATCACAGCTCCCCCGACAGTCCTGAAGCTTCCGCGGTGAACTTTTTCCAAACCCTGCTAGACAAAGAAAACAATTACTTGATATCAGTAAATGAACAAAGTTGCCGATATGGTGCGATAATGATCGATTGAACTTACTTCTCGAGCATTTTAGTCATGGTCGCATACTCCTTGGGATCTTTTCGTCTCGAGTCTATGACGGTTACTAGTCCCTGCTCAAGCTTAATCTCTAGCAGAATAAAGTGGAAGCTGCGCACGCATGCATAACTAATCAATTACATACTATAATCTCGAGTAATAAGGGAAACCGAATATGCACAAGGCAGTAACACTTACTTGAATTCGTAAGGAAAGAGTATTATATCTTTGTTTTGATTTCGAAGTAATGATCGTAGAAAGTTGGCCTCTGTTTCTTTGGCATCATGTTTAACATTCCATTCATCTATGAGATTTGTGTTAATGAACCCAATATCACCGATTTTTCTTTTCTTCAGTTCGGTGATCTTCAATCTGCATAATATAGTGAGGATAATTATATGTACATGCAATGAAAGAGGTGAGTTATATATATATATATAGACTTAATTACAGAAGTAGTACTGATAGACAGAAGCAAGTGATGATTACTTTGTCGAGGGCCTTTTGATTGAAAAACTGGAAGAACTCCTCATATGGAACAGACAACAGATCAATTCCAACGAGGTTGTGCTCCTCTTTAACTCTCAGCATCAAAGTATCCTTCCCAGACTTGCTGCAGATGACCAAATTAATAGAAGTTCATCATCACATTAAAATCAAAGTACGTACATAGTTCTCATTGAACGACATATAGCTCTCTAGAGCATCTAATTAAACCATACATTGAAACTATGTAAAACATTTCAATGCAACAACAAATGCGATCATAATCGCAACCAAGGTAACAATTGATCCAACGACATAATATTACCAAGCCTCGGTATTAATGGCATATTTTCAAATCTTTCTAATCTTCAAGCGCAGTGCATCCGTCTTGATCTTGTGATCATCGATGACATCCGCAACATGCAACTACAATATCATCTTCTCCTCCTCAATTTTTTTTTATTTTTTCCTTCAAGTAATTGTTTTCTTCTTCAACTAAATTTAACCTCTTGACAACAGAGTCGGTTGGAATTTCTGGTTCACATACCTCCTAGATAAATAAAATCTATGTAATGTTGGTTGGCATAATTGTCACAAACAATAAATGAACCAAATAGTTATAAAAGATAATATATACCACATCTGAATAATAGACAGGACGAGGGCCGACGGGGGCGGATACCAAAACCATCGCACTATATAGTAAGAAGCAATAATAAAAGTAAGAAAATTATACAAGTATCTATCTAAACATACAACGTAAGAATTTTTTTCCTTTCAGAAAGAAGATAAGAACAAGAGGCTCACTACGGTGGTGCCAGCGACGAGATCGGCACGGACGATCGACGGTAGTGAAGACGGGGATGGGACGTGATGGACCGCTAAACCTAGACAATTATTGAGGAAAATGGAGCTTGGAGGTCGAGCTTGGAGAGGAGAAAGCTTAAGTAGTGTGGCTCGGGCATTTCATTGAACACCTCATGTGCATAGGAGGTGAGCTAGAGCCCCACAAAGCCCTTCCCTCGCCGGCCAGAAAAAACAGAGCACTGTGGAGTGCTCTGCTCGTCGGCGAGGGGGTATATATAGGCATATCATTGGTCCCAGTTCATGGCTGGAATCGGGACTAAAGGACACCCTTTGGTCCTGGTTCAAGCCACCAACCGGGACCAATGGTGGTGGGCCAAGAGCAAGGCACATTGGTCCCGGTTCGAGCCTCGAACCGGGACCAAAGGGGCCAGATGAACCGGGACCAATGCCCCATGATGGCCTGGTCGGCCCCCTGGCCACACGAACTGGGACCTATGCCATGGTTCCCAGTTTTGGGCTAAACCGGGACTAATGGGCTGGCCCTGCCTGAACCAAAGCCCTGTTATCTACTAGTGGGTGATGTTGTTGGGCTAGCGGCTCCTGACCTCCAGTTAGTCCAGCGCCTCCTCCTAGTGTCATGACGTCCAGGGAATGCAAGTCGCCGTTGAGCTAGGCGGCTGGGGGCGAGTAGAGATCAGAATCGGAGCATAATAGAGGGGAATCGTGGCTGGGCCAACCCAAAATCCCAGGGTGGCCGCAACACACCTTGGGCACCCTGTAGATCCATACCCGAGCGGCGTACATGCATTTTCAAAACTAAATTAGGAACATTTAGCTGACCAATTAAATGACTCTATTTAATAATATCATATTCGTATTTGAACAACTAAGCTTGCTTCGCTTGATGGGTGGAGCAGTGTTATTATGACACGAAGAATGTATGATGATCGTATAGTGGCCATTTGCATTTCTGCCCCTAACTCGAACCACCTACTCAGATTTGCCCCTACTTTCAAAGCATGCTCAAATTTGCCCCTCTGTTGTTAAGTCACCACTCAGAAATGCCCTTCCGTCCATTCAAAGGCCTTTGACCATCAGAGGCCCATGTGTACTGTAGCAGATGGAAAGTGCTACAGTATTGGATGGAAAGTACTACAGTACTATACGGAAGGGCATTTCTGAGTAGTGACTTAATGGTGAAGGGGCAAATTTGAGCATGCTTCAAAATTAGGGGCAAATCTGGGTAGTGGGTTCAAGTTAGGGGCATAGATGTAAATGTCCCATCATAAAAGGGGGGAAACCCTAAGCTTGATCAATTAAACCCTATTATGACTGTGCCAGGGCAGATTTGAAGCTGCAAACCGTAGAAATGCTATTTAGCAACCATTGTTTGCTTCGAACTAAGAACTAAATTCTAAGAGCTGAAAAGAAAGTACAATAACCAAGTTACGATCTATTTTTTGGTTGAGATCAAAAAGTTGAGAAGATATGAAGTAGTACCACCTCTCTTGCGGCGCCGTGTAGGCATCAGGGGTGCGATGGCTGTCAGTGGAGTTGAAGCAGATCAATGACGGTAGACGGGTTCATTGGGGGATAATTCCTGTTGCGATGGATGAGATGGAGCGGCCCTGGCAAGGAGGACGACATCGCCGATGAAGTGAGAGGACGTGATGCAAGGAACCTGGTCCATCGCCATGGATGAGAAATGTCCATCTCTACTAGTGGACGATGCGGTCTTGGTAGGCGCTCTGGCAAGGTGGAGGACGGCGGCGATGGATGGGGTGGAGGACTGCAGCGATGGATTGGGTGGCGGACGGAGGAGGCTGGTGTGGGGATGGTGTTCTAGCGCGGACGATGTATGAATGGGAAAATGGAGGGAGAGGTACGGGGAACCATGTTTTTGGGATGCGCCTGTCTAAAATATGGGAAAGTTATGAACTTATCCTCGTTTAGAATTTGGACGTCTTGTCGGTTGGGATAGGATGATAAACTCGCATCTCCTCAATATTTGCCCAGAGCGATTTCGGGTGATGAGAGGGTGTTTTGGCGCCCACGGTTGGGCACAGTGTATGAACGGGGCTGGCAAGTAGGGAAATTGTGACAAGTGAAGTTACAAACCTTCCCCTATTGAAAATATTTGCCTACATCGATTTCGCCCGTGTCGAGTTTGTTTTGCTACCCACCGTGTATGAATGGGGAAATTGAGGGTGAGATATAGGTCTTTCGGACGATCTTGAATCAAATGTGTTTTGCCACGCACGTTTGGCACCCACGGTGTCTGAATGGGCTCAGAGGCAGTCGTGTCACATCTAATTGAAGTTTCTAACCTACCCCTATTGAGAGCAGTGGAAATCAGGCCGATGGATTGTTCGTGTAAGCGGTAGACAATAATTTCCATCTCGCAAACACAGGCTTCGGGCAGCCAATGTGGGAGTAGATATTTTGCCGCTTCTTTAAATTTTTGGGACAATAAGCATCCACGTTTACCCTAGCAACTAAATTCGAATCCATTTTGTATTCTTATACGTATCTTTATAAATCATTTGATGTTTTTATATATCTTCAAAAGCACAAAATATATGTATTGCACCTTCATATATGAATATGATTTACAAATGCCGATACTCGAATTCAGAAGCTAGAATCCAGTTTACGGTGAATTCGAATATATGAAACCACTTTATGTCCAACTCAAGTGTAACATGTATGACACACGCAGCATAATGTGTACTCTCGTTTATATATGTACACAAGCGATGTCTCAAGATTCAAAATACCGAGTCAATCAACCACTAATTTACAAAACTAATAGACATATAAACACTTATACACTATATGGATCAATAATATGGAGTATCAACTAACATACATAAGCCAGGCTGCTGTACTTTTTCTGCTAGAAGAGCATCATTTTTTAGCAAAGCTAGTACAACACCTTGGCCCTTTCAGATGTGTGCCACTTAAGGACCATCTATACTACTACTATTGTTTAATGCACATTCAGCCCGATTGGCATATTTGTAGGTCTAGCACAACAATCAAAATGAAATGTCTCAAAGTCTTATCAATTAATACAGACTCGTGCTCGAAAAAAGTTTACAAACCAAAAACCAAAAAACAATTATTACATGATCTCTAAAACAAATGGTTTAACCGATTATATGAACAAACAACACAAAGGTTATTCAACGATGGAAAAAACTTTTCACCTATGATTTACCAAGTGGGAGTTTAATTTCATTTTTTCCTTCAGGACCTTAACAATGCGGATAGGCTCAGCTTGCTTCATTTTGAAATCCACCAAATATTTAATGGTTGTCTTGAGTACTGCTTGTGATTGTGTTGTTTGCTTCCACAACATGTCAACTTCATCTCTAAGTGCAGAAGCAGAATCTCTTTCTACCAATAGTTTAGCGTCTAGAGCATCAGCAGTTGGTAGTTCATCATGCACGATTGGGCCGGTGCCACTATTGTGGGATGGTACAACGTCCATGGGGACCTCGCTCTTTCATCCTGGGCTAACCTGTTTTGCCATTAAATTTCTGATTGGATTCCAAAAAGTTGAAGTTCGCAAAACATCTCAACTGGGAGTTAGAGCAGCAAACCAGTTAAACAAACAAGGAATTAAAGAGTTTCGGTTGGATGCTGAAAAGTAGTTATTAACATCATTGTAACCAGTTGCAGCAGCAAAGCAGTTAAGCAAACAAATTTTGCAGAAGGTACCTATTGTGGCATTGGAGTTTCTCTTAGATCCTAAAAAGTTGAGTAGCCACTAACGTGATTAGAGCAACCCGCAGCAGTAGCAAAGTATAGTTAAACAAACAAGTTTTGCAAAAGGAAACTGTTGTGGCATTGGAGTTTCTCTTGGATCTTGAAAAGTTGAGTAGTCAGTAACTTGATTAGAGCAACAAGTTATTGCACAAACCTGTTACACAAATACATTTTTTTGAAAATGTACCTACTGTGCAATTGGACTTCCAATTGGATACCGAAAACTTGAAGTTGGTAAGATGATTACTACAACAAGTTACAGCAGCAATCCAGTTAAACAAGGAAGTTTCTGAAAACATACCTGTTGTGCCAACGGAGTTTTAGTTGGATCATGCAAACTTGAATGTTAGCAATCATAAATAAAGTATTGCAAGAGCCATAAGAAACTAACATTAAACTAGTAAAACTAACCAGTTTTGGCAACGTATTTAATTACACATGAACTAATAAAACTAACAAGTTCTTGGCAATGTACTAAAGTGTCACACCCTTGATGCGGCTATATCTCCCACGTGTCGAGGCATGACTTAGAGGCATAATCGCATTGTGGTTTTGTCGCAAGAAGGGTCATCTTCACACAGTCCCATGTAATGAACAAGAAAGGGATAAATAGAGTTGGCTTACAATCGCCACTTCACACAAAGATCATATAATTCATACATCATTCAAGTACACACATAGGTCCGTCTACGGACAAATCCAAAAGAAAGAAGACAACCCCAAATGCAAGATCCCCGATCGTCCCAACTGGGCTCCACTACTGATCATCAGGAAAACAAAACACGTAGTAACGGCCAAGGACCTCATCGAACTCCCATTTGAGCTCGGTTGCATCACCTGCACTGGTATCATCGGCACCTGCAACTGTTTGTAGTATCTTCTGAGTCACGAGGACTCAGCAATCTCAAAACCCGCGAGATCAAGACTATTTAAGATTATGGGTAGGATGTGGTAATGAGGTGGAGTTGCAGCAAGCACTAAGCAAATAAGGTGGCTAAAGGCGAGTACAAGAGTAAGGAGAGAAACTACGCAACGGTCGTCATCTAGAAGTGATCAAGAAGTGATCCTGAAGACTACTTACGTTCAAACATAACGCAAACCGTGTTCACTTCCCGGACTCCGCCGAAAAGAGACCATCAGTTGGCTACACACACTGTTGATGCATTTTAATTAAGTCAAGTGTCAAGTTCTCTACAACCGGATATTAACAAATTTTCATCTGCCACATAACCGCGGGCACGGTTCTCGAAAGTTTATACCCTGCAGGGATGTCCCAACTTAGCCCATCACAAGCTCTCAAGATCAAGGAAGGATATTCCTTCTCCCGGAAAGACCCGATCAGTCGCAGAATCCCGGTTACAAGACATTTCGACAATGGTAAAACAAGACCAGCAAGACCGCCCAAATATGCCGACAAATTCCGATAGGAGCTGCACATATCTCGTTCTCAGGGCACAATGTATAGGTCAAGTTACGAGTAAAACCAGCCCTCAAGTTTCCCCGAGGTGGCCCAACAGGTTGCCCGGTTCGGACCAACACTCAGAGGAGCACTGGCCTGGAGGGGGGGTGTCACATCCCTAGTCTGGTATGACCTAGGCTAGCTAGCCATTTGTGCATCATATTTAAATTTCATTTAAATTTGAAATGAGGATTGGTGGAACCCTCAGAATCATTTTTGAAAATGACCCAGATAAAAATTTCTCCAAAAGGGTCCAAGAAAATGCTCATGTTGCCCTCTGAAAATATTGGACAGAGATAAAAATCAAAACAATATTTTTAGGAGCTCATGGACATTTATTTTGGCCATTTGGATTAATTTGATAAATATTTGCATTGGAGATATATTTCTATATATATGAAATATGGCCCAAAAATTATGCCATTTATAAAAGAGCTCTGGAATAATATATCCAGCTCCTGCAAAAATTGGCAAAATAAAATTAAATGATTTAATATATTTATTAAATCAAACAAATGTCAGAAAAAAATAGAAAAACAGAAATAAAGGAAGGAGGGACTTACCTGGGGTTTTCCCTGTGCAGCCCAGCCGCAGCAGGCCGGCCCAGCCAACAGGCGGCCCAGCCCACCAGGCTCCCCCTCCTCTGTCGTCTTCCTTCCCGACAGGGGAACGGAGTGTGGCCGGCGCGCGCGCGCGCCACCGCGCCACGCCTCCTCCCTCCCTGTCTGCCTGTCCTCCCCTCGCCGCTCTGGATGGATTGCACGTCGCCACGCAGCCGCTCCGGTCCTTTTCCCCTCCCTCTCGCTCATCTCCTCCTCTGGCTCCCCCTCACTCCCACCGAACGCGACCGCCGCCGCCGACGAGAACCACCACGGCCACAGCCACCCCCTCGCCCCTCGGTTGTGCCCACGAGCTCCGCGACGTCGTCCTCGACCCCCTCACCGAACCACGCCCCGCCGGAAGCCCTGCAGCGTCGACTTCGAGCTCTTCTTCAACCTTCGGCCGCCGGCGACCTCGTCTCCGATTCGCGCCGTCCAGGTCCTCCCCGACCCCGCTGTGCTGCTCTGCGTGATCGCGGTGAGCTCCGCCGCCGTTCCCCTCTCTTCTCCCTCCCGTTCCCGTGCCGTAGCGCCGCTCCCCACCACGGCCGAAGCCTCTCGCCGCCGTCCATGTCGCCGTCGCCGTCTCGGCCCGCCTCCGCCCAAACCAAGCCCCCCTTCGCGCTCCTGGTGCCACGAGGGTGCCGCCGAGCCCCTCAGGTGGCCTCACCGTGCCCCGCAGCCCGATCCCGCTCGCGCCCGAACTCCGGCCGCCGCCCCGAGCTTCGCTCCGGCGAGCTCCGGCCTCCCCCGCTGCTTCCACCTACCCTACCAGATGCGCGAGAGCCCGGGCTACGCCCCGGTGCTCTCCGACGCCGTCCCCGTGGCCTGTGGCGCGGACTCCGCCGCGTCCAGAGGTCGCCGGCGACGAGCCCCCGTCGCCTGAGCCCTGCCAGGTGGGGCCGGTCCGTCAGGTGATTAGCTTAGTGCTAATCACCGTTAACTAACCCCCCCCTGACACTGAGAGTGGGCCCGGTGCCCCCCTAACCATTTAATTAAATTAAAATAACCCCTGTTAACCCCCCTGTCACTGACGTGTGGGTCCCACACGTCAGGTTTGACCCGGACCAGCCCAGTTGACCGCTGATGCAATGATGACGTCATGCTGACGCAATTATACATTTTCTGGAATTAAAATAATTCAGAAAATCCAGAAAATGATTTAAACTTCAAAAATTCATATCAATTCAACCGTAGCTCGGATTGAAATAATTTATATATGAAAAATTATCAGAAAAATGCAATCTTTCCATCTGTACTAGTTTCATGCATGACAAACCAACCTATACATGCTGAATATGAGAAAACACATTATGGCATATATAAGAGACCTAATTTAGAAATGCATTTGAACCTTTGGTTCGAATGGACTTTAAGCTAATTGAACACTAGTTGCATTAGCTCAACAGCATCGCATCTACATGCCATGTTCATGCATCATATTGTTGCATATGATTGTGTATTGATTGCCGGCACCGTTCCTTCTCGATAGGTCCTGCTCCGGAGACGTTCCAGAGTACCTGTCTGTGAAGCAGTGCCTCCTCTGTTGTTTTACCAGGCAAGCAAACCCCCTTGTTCATTTCGATAAAACCCTACTCTCTCGCTCCTGCTCTCAGTTATTGCATTAGGACAACAACGATTCATCTGCTACTTTGTGCTGCGATAGTTGAACCCATTCCTCTGCATGACCTGTCATTGCCACAGTAAATAGTTGAAACCCACTAGCATGTGTAGGAGTTGATTGAAGCCACTGATGTGTTCCTACCATGCTATGCCTGCTATTGCTTAGAGTGTGTCAGGTCTGGTTCATTGGGAATGAATTGGAGTGTCACGATATGTTCTATTGCTGAGAGTTAAGTGTGTGAACACGATTTGGTAAAGGTAGCGGTGAGAGGCCATGTAGGAGTACATGGTGGGTTGTCTCACTGGAACCGTCCTTAAGCACTGAGTTCTATGTATGTTGTCCAATGACTCGATACTACCACACATTGGGCTCCGGGCGCTCCAAGCCCTCTCGACTTATTAACCAACTTGATCTCTGTCCAGGAGTCGCAACTAGTTTCTGGCGTTTGTAGGTAGTGTTAGTAGTCTACCAAGTGGCACCCGGCCAGGTGGGCTTGGGACAGACTAGGCACCAGTGGCACGGTGTACCAAGCGTAGATCCATCCGGTGAGGTGGGCTTGGGAACCCTGCACACATCGTTTGGGGCCGTGAGTGAAACCCCGGCCGGATCTCCTTGCGGATGGAACCCGAATAGGCGATAAACCTGGATTAGAGTCTTGTGTGGTTAGTCAGGTCGTGGCCGACACCCTCGCCAGGCTTCCGCTTGAAGGTTGCCGAGATACATGACGTGTACATGGCGGTAAGTGGCGAGAGCGTGTGTGAAGAAGTACACCCCTGCAGGGTTAACATGATCTATTCGAATAGCCGGGTCCGCGGTTATGGACTTCTTGGATGCTTACATGGTACATAGACAACTTGAAGTGGATACTATAAAATGCTCAAGAAAAGTGTGAGTGCTATATATGGCCTTCTCGTAGGGAGACAGGGATGAATCCATAGTAGTGTATTGTGTGGTGATTAGTGGACTCGTGTACGTTGTTTCACCTCCAGAGTTTCTGGTAGTCATAGAACAGGATAGCCACAGAGTCAAAGCTGGCTTGCTGCAACTAAACCCCACATTACCTCTTGATACAGATGCATGTATGATAGGATCTGATGTAAGTCTTGCTGAGTACCTTTGTACTCATGTTGCTTTATTTATGTTTTTGCAGCGGAGACTTCGGTCTTTCTAGTGTTCTCGTGGACTTCGACTAGTAGCTAGTACCTCAGCTACGATCTTGATCGGATGTTGTAGATAGTCAGGCTTCCAGCCTTTTTCATTTATAGATGTCTGTACCCAGACATGTAATGCTTCCGCTTGTTGCTTGTATGCTCTGTATGACGGGTCTTGTGACCCCTGTTTGCAATAAATGCTATGATGGCTCTTCTGAGCCTTTACCTATATAATTGTTGAGTTATGCTGTGATGCCATGTTGTACAGCACATACTTGCATGTTATGCGTACGTGTAATGTGTAGTGCTATGTGTGGGATCTGACTATCTAGTTGTTTATTCTTAGTAGCCTTTCTTACCGGGAAATGTCTCCTAGTGCTTCCACTGAGCCCTGGTAGCTTGCTACTGCTCCGGAACACTTAGGCTGGCCGGCATGTGTCCTTCTTCGTTCCTGTGTCTGTCCCTTCGGGGAAATGTCACGCTTTGAGTACCGGAGTCCTGTTAGCCCGCTACAGCCCGGTTTACTGGAGTCCTGCTAGCCCAGTGCTACAGCCCGGACCCACTTGCTGATGACCGACACGTTCGAAGCTGGGTCATGGATGCCTGTCCCTGTAAGTCTGTGCCACTTTGGGTTTACGACTACTCATGTCAGCCCGGGCTCCTTATCATATGGATGCTAGCGACACTATCATATACGTGAGCCAAAAGGCGCAAACGGTCCCGGGAAAAGGTAAGACGACACCCGTGGGGATACCGTGCGTGAGGCCACAAAGTGATATGAGGTGTTACCGGCTAGATCGATGTGACATCGAGTCGGGGTCCTGACAGCGTTGGTATCAGAGCTTGACTGCCTGTAGGATTACCAAGCCAAACTGGTCGAAGTTGAGTCTAGAAAATCTTTAGATATGTAAGGGAATTGATTGTGGGAAGGAACGTAAGGCTCTTTTTACTCCTTTACCTCATGGCCTTCTGATCGGAGTCATCCTATCTTTCCTACGGGGTTAAGGAACTAGGCTTTCTCTTCCGTCTATCAGGATCACGTGTTACTACTCCGTAGTCCCATAGGACTGGTTGATCAGAGTCATACCCCAGTTCTGAGTATTTTCCGGTGTAGTCTGCTTAATATGATCTCAGAACTTTGAGTATGTTACCACCCCATTTTTAGTAGGATGTCTCATTCTGAGCATTTTACTGTCGTTATGCTGCCGGAATTGCCCTAGGAGTTCGAGTGATAATAACTCCTTGTCCTACATTCTACAGTCCATAGTTAATGTTGATTTCGTCCTTGGTTTCGTTTCTCAGGATGTCATCAGCTAAGCGAAGTTCCGTTGCTCGTAGCCAGAACCACGGAGATGGTAGGGATGAGGATCCTCCTGATCAGCCTTCGTTGACAGAGTTCATGCTAGAGATGGAGAGGAACAAGGGTGAGTCCAACCGCTTGTTGGCACGTATCGAGGAGAACACCGCACATCAGTCCAATAAGCCTGTGACCATTCATGACTTCATTCGCTTGCACCCACCTACCTTTCATCATTCCATCGAGCCACTCGATGCAGATGACTGGCTCCATAGCATCACCCATAAGCTGCGTTCCGCGAACGTAGCTGAAGATGACAAGGTCACCTATGCTGCACACCACCTGGAAGGTCCTGCTAGTTTTTGGTGGCAGAACTATGAGGCTATGCTTCCAGCTGGCCAGATTCCTACCTGGAAGGATTTCGTTGAGGCTTTTCGCGAGCATCACATTCCTGGAGCCCTCATTGATCGCAAGAGAGAAGAGTTTTGTAGTTTCACCCAGGATAAAATGGCTGTTGATGCTTACAGCCGAGAGTTTGAGAACCTCGCCCGCTATGCTACAGAAGAGGTGTCCACGGACGCCAAGAAGCAAGCTAGGTTCCGGAAGGGTCTCAACCCCAAGTTGCGTCGTGATCTCCATCTGCATCATTGTGGTACATTCCAAGCCCTTGTGAACAAGGCCATTAATGCAGAGACAGCTCAACTCACTTACGAGGAGTCTCGTAAGCACACTCGTGCCTTGGGATCTTCCTCCGGTTCTAGTTCTCAGAAGCGCCGGATTTGGGTTCCAAACTCTGCTCTTCCGCCCAAATATGTACCGAGGCCATCTTATGTGGCACCTCATCAAGCTCAGCAGTATGCTCCACCCAGGCCTATTGGTGGACCGCTTTCTAATACAGGTCCACATCCTACCTCCAAGATTTGTTACAAGTGCGGAGAGCCAGGCCACATTGCCCGTATTTGCACTCAGACTAGAGTTGCTCCACCCCAGCCCGAGAAGTCTTTTGTCCATGGTAAGCCATCACGCAAGATGATCAGTGCCAAGTCAGCTCCCACCGAACATGGACGTGTGCATCACGTCTCAGCTAAAGCCGCTCATGATGATCCAGATGTCGTTCTTGGAACACTCCTTGTCAACTGTCATCCAGCATCGGTTTTGTTCGATACTGGAGCGTCTCATTCCTTCATTTCCGAAAGCTATGCCCGCTTGCACGACATGTCATTTTGTGATATGCCCTCTCCATTACTTATTCAAACTCCTGGATCGAAATGGCAAACTTCTAGGATAAGTTATGGCAATGAAATCCTTGTGGACAGACTTGCATTCCTTGCCTCTTTGATATCTCTCAAGTCCTCGGATATTAACATCATCTTGGGTATGGACTGGATGACAGCTCATCATGCCAAGATTGATTGTTTCACCAGGTCTGTTCAGCTCACACACCCATCTGGCAAGATAGCCATTGTCTCCACTAGAGTTGCAAAGCGTCAGCTCTATTCCCTTAATGCCAGCCCTCTTCCAGACCTTGAAGATATCCCGGTAGTCCGTGACTTTCCGGATGTCTTTCCAGAGGAACTGCCAGGTGTTCCGCCTGACAGAGATGTAGAGTTCGTCATAGATCTTATCCCAGGAACAGCTCCAATCTCCCGGAGACCTTACAAGATGGCACCCCTAGAACTAGCCGAGCTTAAGAAACAACTCGATGAGTCCTTGCAAAAGGGTTTCATCCGTCCTAGTTCTTCTCCTTGGGCTTGCCCCGTCCTCTTCGTCAAGAAGAAAGACGGTACGGACCGGATGGTTGTAGATTATCGTCCCGTTAATCTGGTCACGATAAAGAACAAGTATCCGCTTCCCAGGATCAACGACCTGTATGATCAGCTCGCTGGATCCTCAGTCTTCTCCAAGATGGATTTAAGATTAGGCTACCATCAAATCAAGATCAGAAACGGGGACATTCCCAAAACAGCTTTTGTCACTCGTTATGGCCAGTACGAGTACACCGTCATGTCCTTCGGCCTAACCAACGCCCCAGCCACATTCTCCCGCTTGATGAACTCGATCTTCATGGAGTACTTAGATAAGTTCGTCGTGGTTTACCTCGATGATATTCTTATCTACTCGAAGAACGAGGAAGAGCATGCCGAACATCTTAGACTTGTGTTAGAAAAACTCAGAGAACACCGCCTTTATGCCAAGTTCTCCAAGTGTGAATTTTGGTTGCCAGAAGTGACCTACCTAGGCCACGTAATCTCTGGTAAGGGCATTGCTGTCAATCCCGAGAGAGTTCAAGCCGTTCTCGATTGGACTCCACCTGAGACCGTGAAACAAGTTAGGAGCTTCCTTGGTCTAGCCAGCTATTGTCACCGCTTTGTTGAAAACTTCTCCAAAGTAGCCAAACCCCTCACGGAACTTCTCAAGAAAGATAAAAAGTTCGAGTGGTCCCCACAGTGTGAGTACAGTTTTCAGGAACTGAAAAGACGCCTGACTTCTGCTCCCATACTTGTGCCACCGGATTTCACAAAAGACTTTATTATCTACTGCGACGCCTCACGACAGGGACTAGGTTGCATTCTTATGCAGGATCGTCATGTGATTGCCTATGCATCTCGACAGTTGCATCCACATGAGGAGAATTATCCTACACATGATCTAGAGCTTGCAGCCGTAGTCTATGCACTCAAGACCTGGCGACATTACCTCCTTGGTAAACGTTGCGAGATCTACACCGATCACCAGAGTCTCAAGTATATCTTCACCCAACCAGATTTGAACCTTAGGCAAAGACGTTGGTTGGAGTTGATCACAGATTATGATCTAGGGATTACCTACACCCCAGGCAAAGCCAATGTCATGGTTGATGCTCTAAGCCGTAAATCCTATTGCAACAATCTCATGTTGCAGCAAGGCCAACCACTTCTCCATGAGGAATTCTGTAAGCTTAATCTTCACATAGCTCCTCGCGGCTTTCTTTCTACCCTGGTGGCGAAACCTGATCTTAAGGATCAGATTATCGCAGCTCAAAAGCAAGACACAGGAATTTCCCGGATCAAGAGAAACATTAAGAAGGGAGTTGGTGGATGTTTCTCTATGAATGATCGTGGTGTTGTTTTCTTTGAGAATCGCTTGGTGGTTCCCAAGAATCAACATCTGCGACAATTGATTCTTAAGGAGGCGCATGAATCCCCTCTCACAATTCATCCCGGTAGTATTAAGATGTATCAGGATCTACGCCAGAGGTTCTGGTGGACTAGGATGAAGAGAGAAATCGCTGAGTTCATTGCTAACTGTGACGTTTGTCGCCGCGTTAAGGCAGAGCATCAAAGACCTGCTGGCACCCTTCAGCCTTTAGCTATTCCTGAATGGAAATGGGATAAAGTTGGTATGGACTTCATCACCGGCTTTCCCAGGACCAAGAGAGGGAATAACGCTATCTTCGTAGTCATTGATCGTCTCTCCAAAGTGGCTCACTTCCTTCCTGTTCGAGAGAGTATCACTGCTAGTCAGCTTGCTGACTTATACATTTCTCGAATAGTGTCACTTCATGGTGTTCCACTAGAGATCAATTCGGACCGTTGCAGTCTTTTCACTTCTCATTTCTGGGAGAGATTCCAAACTGCCATGGGAACCCATCTTTCCTTCAGTACCGCTTTCCACCCTCAGTCGAGTGGTCAGGTGGAGCGGGTCAATCAAATTCTCGAAGACATGCTCAGAGCTTGCGTTATCTCATTCGGTATGGATTGGGAGAAATGTCTTCTTTTCGCCGAGTTTGCTTATAACAATAGCTACCAATCCAGCCTCAAGCAAGCTCCTTTTGAGGTTCTCTGTGGACGAAGATGTCGAACACCTTTGAACTGGTCAGAAACCGGTGAAAGACAATTCTTTGGACCGGATATGATCCAGGAGGCAGAAGAGCAAGTTCGCATCATTCGTGAGAATTTGATAACAGCCCAGTCTCGTCAGAAAAGCCAGTATGATCGTCATCATAAGGATATGACTTATGAAATTGGCGACCAAGCCTACCTTCGGGTTACTCCTTTGAAGGGTACCCATCGTTTCGGTATCAAGGGCAAGTTGGCTCCTCGCTACATTGGTCCTTTTCGTATTCTCGCTAAACAAGGAGAGGTTGCCTACCAATTGGAATTACCTCCACATCTTTCTCGAGTTCATGATGTCTTCCACGTCTCTCAACTCAGGCGTTGCTTCTCGGATCCCATCCGCGGAGTGGACCACGAAACGCTTGATCTCCAAGACAACCTCACCTACCGAGAGTACCCGGTTCGCATTCTTGATCAAGCAGAGCGTGTTACTCGACGTCAGAACATCAGGTTTCTCAAAGTTCAGTGGTCTCATCATTCCGAGAGAGAGGCTACTTGGGAGCGAGAAGATCGTCTTCGACTGGAGTACCCCGCTTTCTTTCCGTCGACCCCTGAATCTCGAGACGAGATTCTGTCAAGTGGGGGCGAGTTGTCACATCCCTAGTCTGGTATGACCTAGGCTAGCTAGCCATTTGTGCATCATATTTAAATTTCATTTAAATTTGAAATGAGGATTGGTGGAACCCTCAGAATCATTTTTGAAAATGACCCAGATAAAAATTTCTCCAAAAGGGTCCAAGAAAATGCTCATGTTGCCCTCTGAAAATATTGGACAGAGATAAAAATCAAAACAATATTTTTAGGAGCTCATGGACATTTATTTTGGCCATTTGGATTAATTCGATAAATATTTGCATTGGAGATATATTTCTATATATATGAAATATGGCCCAAAAATTATGCCATTTATAAAAGAGCTCTGGAATAATATATCCAGCTCCTGCAAAAATTGGCAAAATAAAATTAAATGATTTAATATATTTATTAAATCAAACAAATGTCAGAAAAAAATAGAAAAACAGAAATAAAGGAA